>NC_133326.1:520226463-520235842 GCF_042186555.1 Aquarana catesbeiana
TGTTCAGCCCTGATGATCAATGCACTGATTATCAATGTAAATGTCTCCTGTCAGAATTGCCAGTTACCAGCTCTCCTGTCCTCACACTGTGACAGCGCATGAGGCAAGGAATGGCAATAACCAGCAAGTTTGTACAGCTAATCGCATGGTAAAGGGCCACTGTGATTGGCCCATTACTATGATCTGTGACCAGCTGTGTATGACACAGCGATCAGAGCATGATGTATGTACGCCCCAGGGGGGCATCCATAGCCCTCCCAGAAATGGATGACCGTGCTGTAGCCGTCTTTTGGCTTTAGTGCGGTTGGGAACTAGTTAAGTAAAAAACAGTGACAGTTCGTCTATTAACTGCTCCCCACATGTAGGATGAGAGGACCTGGTTCCTGAAGCTCATGCCTAATCGCTTCCTCTCTCTACACTTTTTTTTAAACTTTATTAACTTTTGTTAGAAAGCCGACCAAAAGCATTATTGTTTCCCTTTTAATGGAGTTTATATTCTTTTATTTTTTTGTTTTGCAGGGGAATTGGTCACTGAAAAGATTTAAAATGGACCGTCAAGGTGTGACGCAAGTGTTGTCTCGGTTGTCTTTTATTTCAGCTCTGGGGATGATGACTAGAATCTCTTCTCAGTTTGAGAAAACGAGAAAAGTCAGCGGCCCGCGATCCCTGCAGCCATCTCAGTGGGGGATGTTATGTCCATCGGATACTCCTGAAGGAGAGGTGAATTTTTTTTTACTGCTAGATAGATAGATAGATATAGATAGATACATATATACACAGGGATATGAAGTTGTTTTTAACCTTTGACAGGGCAGCCAAAACTTAGGGGATCTTCACCCTAGAAACAAAAAAACTAAGTCAGCAGCTACAAATATTGTAGCTGCTGACTTTTAATAAAAGGACACTTACCTGTCCAAGGATCCAGCGATGTCCTCACCCGGGACGATTCTTCAATGGTCTTTGGGTCCCCGAAGCTGGCATCTTTAATGTGGGAAGCTGGCTTTGACTCCTTGCGTTTCCACTACGCTTTGTGAAGGGCCCTGCAGCCTTCTGGAACCTGTGACATGTCCTAAGAGGCTGGAGGGGGGGGGGGTGCTAAATTCCACTCAGGTCGCCTACATATTAAAACTAGGTACCCGCTCTACCCCCCCCAAAAAAATATAATTTGCCAAAAGTTGTAGAGGAAAGTGGAAGTGACAGAAAAGCAGAACTTCCCCTTTTTGGGGTTTTTTGTTTTCAAAAGGGTGCTTTGTGTTTCAATTCAAGGACCTGGGAGTTGAAGACACATTTTTCCCTTTCATGGACTTCAAAAAGACTTGACAGGAGTTTTAACAATTGCTAATTTGGCTGGTGTGTGTGCATTTGGGGCCACTCAGCTGCGTCGGTATTCGTACCACTGATGCATCCCCATAGAGCAGGAGCCTCAAAGTACCGATTTTACCATCAGCTGTTGTGATGGCGAGAAGGCGCAGGCGCACAATAGCTGACAGAATTTTTTATTTTTTTTCTGTCAGGTTGTGCTCCGCGCTCCCGTGGCGAGTTCATGCACACGATGGGCGGATTTCTACACGTTGTGGGCGGATTTATGGACACTTGGGGGCGGAATTACATGGCCAGTGCTGCAAAACTTTGTGATGGCCGGATTTCTACATTTCTTGTGGGCAGATTTATGGGCACTTTGGGGCGGAATTAGATGGCCAGTGCTGCAAAAAAATAAAACTTTGTGTTATTCTGCCCCAAAGTACCCATAAATCCGCCCACAAGAAATGTAGAAATCCGACCATAACAAAGTTTTGTTTTGCAGCACTGGCCATGTAATTCCGCCCCCAAGTGCCCATAAATCCGCCCACAACGTGTAGAAATCTGCCCATCATGGTCATGAACTTGCCACGGGAGCGCGGGTCACAAGCTAAAAAAAAAAAAAAAAAAAAAAATTCTGTCGGCTATTGTGCGCCTGCGCCGTCTCGCCGTCACAACAGCTGATGGTAAAATCAGCTGTTGTGATGTTACGTACGGCACATGCGCCCTTCAGCCTGGGCACTATTTGATGGGGGGCATTTCTCGACAGAACACCTGCATGAACTGTGCATGCATGGTACGTAATACCACAACTGCTGATTTTACGATCAGCTGTTGTGTCGGTGAGACGGCGCCTGCGCACAATAGCCCACTG
This sequence comes from Aquarana catesbeiana, assembly GCF_042186555.1. Taxonomy (NCBI): domain Eukaryota; kingdom Metazoa; phylum Chordata; class Amphibia; order Anura; family Ranidae; genus Aquarana; species Aquarana catesbeiana. The sequence continues at coordinate 520,228,637 of NC_133326.1, forward strand.
AAGACATTTTTCAGTCCGAACGTGCCTCGGCACGTTCATGTAGGTGAGGGGCAGAATTTAACATGAAGGGGGCGGATGTTTTCATTGATGGCCACTGCTGCAAAGATGGGGCAGAATTTGAAATGTTTAGCTAGCTAAATCGGCTCTCCGGGAAGAATAGCAGATAAAGATTTGTTTAGCAGATTTGTTTTGGCATCGTTAAAAATTCTGCTCCCTTTGCAGCACTGGCCATCATTGAAAACATCCATGCCCTTCATGTTAAATTCCGCCACTCACCTACATATGAACACTCCTCGGCAGCAAGAGGCACACTCTGACTGAAAAATGTCTTCAGTCGGCTATTGTGCGCTGTCACAACAGCTGATTGTAAAATCAGCTGTTGTGCTATTACGTACGGCGCATGCACAGTTCGTCCCGGGCACTATTCGATAGCAGGCACTTCGACAGAACACTGGCCCTGGATCCAGGGTCCTGCTGCCACCTCAGGGGGGAAGATTGTGGCGTTCTCAGGGTGCCCTATCACTAGGCCTGTGATGAAGTCAGGACCTGACTGGAGGGGAAGACTCAGGAGGCAGAAGATCAGGCCACCAGCTGACTGCCAGGAGGAGAAGTAAGTGAGCCATCACACTGAGGCTGAGCAAAGTCCTTAGTTGCATGACTGGGGTTGAAATAAATTTGTGAAGAGGGGGGGTATTGTGTGTGTGTGTGGGAGGGGGGTGGTATTTGTGGAGTATAAGGGGGGATATTTGTGAAGTGTAGGGTGTAATGCTGGGGTTTAATATTGCTTCCACTGACACCAATGCTAGGGGTTAATATTGCGTCCGCTGATACCAGTGCTGGTAGTTAATATTGCGTCCGCTGACACCACTGCTGGGGGGTAATAGTGCGTCCGCTGGCACCAGTGCTGGGGGTTAATAGTGCATCCGCTGACACCAATGCTGGGGGAAAGGACAGTTTGCATGCGGCCCCCATTGGATGTGGATTTGAGTTTGAGACCCTCGCCATAGAGTAACAGGTGGCTCTAGACACCCAAACAAACTGCTCATTCACACTGGTGGGCCAGAGAACTTGTGAACTATACATTTTTTTTTTTTTTTAAATCTTTTTTCACAATGCTGTTTGTATGGGGCTTTGGTGAAATATCTGGGGCCTAAACAGGCATACACTTTCTGTTTAAAGGAACCCAGAGATGCCTTTGGACAGCAACATTGTCAGTCTGGAGGTGGGGAGGGGTGTCTTAGATGCGCTAGCTGATTTTAATACACTAAACAAATTGAAGCCCAACTTCAGCTAACTGGTTATAAGCAGTTACACTAAACAGGTTTTTTTCATTTTGGGATAAAGGTTTTACATAAATAAAAGTTGACCCTTGTAAGCACTCCTGTCAGCTGCAAATGTTTTTTCTCAACCCTCTTCTACATCTGCAGGACATCTTGTTCTAAAAAAGATACAGCCACCACATCCAAGAATTGGTAAGCGGCAAGCAATATAATATTTGCTTTCGAGTTTAATACTGCTTTAAATTGAAGTGCACAGCCACTACCCTCCACAATTTAAATCGGCACTGGACAAAAGCTGGATATGCAGACTATATAAAATTTTTGGCGGATGTGAACACAACATCCGATTTTCGTTTTAATTAGTATGGTTTTCTTATGCTCAGAAACTAAAGAACATATACAAAACTATTCAACACATGACATCACTTCTGAAGTTGAATTCTGTCGTACGAGAATTTTCGTATGGTGAGCAACCTCTTCACTTTTGACATGAGAACAAAAAACGGACGAATGGTCGTCTGAAAATCTGACCGTGTGTACGAGGCTTTACTAGTATAGCCATGGCAGTGTGCCTGCATTTTAGAGGGAAAATATTTGCACTGGGAAAGTTTAACGTCACCTATTCCATATAAACTAAAAACATGACTCTTACATTCTTCCGCAGGCTTGTGGTCTAGTGAAAAACCTTGCACTAATGACGCATATCACTACTGATATGGAAGATGGGCCTATCATAAAGTTGGCTGGAAATCTTGGCGTAGAAGATGTTAATCTGTTGTGTGGTGAAGAATTGGCCTACCCCAATGTCTTTATTGTCTTTCTCAATGGTAAATTGCAATATTTGTTTAGCTTTTAAATGAGCATTTTCACATAAAGTACACTTATCTATGCTATCTATCAACCTCATCTGCAGTAACTTAAAGGATAAGATGACCTTCGGGAACATGTTACATGCTCCACCTGTTTTTAGGATGGAACATGATACATGATCCCAATTACCGCACTCCCTATGACAGCAGGCCAGGGATCTTCTCCCCATACTTGATGTCATTATTGGAAAATAGCACTACCTGTTTAGATATATAGTACATTGTATTGCTTTTCTATTCTGAAAGCGCAATCAAAAATTAATATAATAAAATAAAATGGTACAGCCGTGTGTGGAGTTCCTGTGAATCAATGAACTACAAGTACCGACAGCCTTTGCGGCTGTTGGCTTGTAGTTCTCAATGAACTACCAGGATGCTGTTGAGCACTTGAGTGGTGCATTGAGTCTTACTGTCGGTGTGAAACTGCCCGCCTGTACGATGTATGGGCAGACAGCTTACACTGACAGTCTGTAGGAGTCCTGCATGGCACCCATGATCTGATCGTGGGTGCAATGCTTTCCAGGTTCCTACAAACCTGTGTACCAAGCTGGAGTATTGAGTTGCTTTAGGTTTTAAAACATGTTTTTCACTTTTTGGAGCTCGTACACACCACACGTGCATAAAAACTGATGGGAAAAACGCGCAGATTTCACTTGCAGAGATGCGAGTCACATCAGTTTTCATGCACGTTGACATCAGTTTTCATGCAGGTCTAAGTAATTCACAGACAGATATCACATCCTGTGTCCTAATTCTGAAAAGGAAGGGGCTTGTAAATGTCATATTTACCGGCCCGTTCCCCTGATCTGCAGACTGAAAATCCCTGTTTGTCTGCAGCAGCTGCTGACGGGAGGGACAAGGGGAGAAGTCGGGGGGGGGTCATGTGTGCTGGGCAGCATGAATTTCAGTGTATCATCCCTTAAGCTTTACATACGTTGCACATTCACATCAGTCCCTACCCTCAAGGAGCTTAAAATCTAAGGTCCCTAACTCACATTCATACATACTGGGGACAATTTAGACAGGATCCAATTAACCTACCAGCATGTCTTTGGAGTGTGGGAGGAAACCTGAGTACCCGGAGGAAACCCACGCAGGCACAGGGAGAACATGCAAACTCCAGGCAGGTAGTGTCATGGTTGGGATTCGAACCAGTGACCCTTTTTACTGCTTAGGTGAAAGTGCTAACCACTACACCGCTGTGCCGCCCATCATCTGAGTGTCTACCTGCAGCCACTCAGAATCTTCAGTGGCTGCAGGAAGACACACACAGATGATTGAATTGCCCGCCCACCTCTCTTCCCCCGCTGCACCGATCCCTCTGATCCACCATGCGAGTCTTTATGCTGTTCCCTCTTAGCTGAACTTGCACGATTTCAAATCTGCCCTCAGTGTGAACGAATTCTGTGCTGAATTTTAGGTAGATATAAAATACACATATTAATGCAGCTCTGTAATTATTATTACAACATTAAATGTAAAATGTTAAAAAAAAAATTTAATGCAAGCAGTACAGGTACCCAATTTTTACTCCAAATCAACCTCTTGCTGTCTAATCTACAGCAGAGTTCACAGGGGAAAGGAGAACTATCAAAATGAGTCAGTCAGGTGTGCTGTAATTCAAGGAACATGCTGATAGGAGGACACAGCAGAGTGATGAAGAGATGAGCTAGCTCGATTGTATGTTGCTTTACTTTACTGTTTAGCCACAGGCTGGTTTTGGGAGGGGAAAGTACAGCAGAGAAATATCAGGTCCCATTCCTTGCTAGGCAGAGCTGTGTAAATCTGAAGACTAGATGGACAGAAATAAAAAGCCTTTGGCAGGTAAACAGTGTATATATATATATATATATCTATCTATCGAGAGAGAGAGATATCTCTATATATATATATATATATATATATATATATATATATATATATATATATATATATATATATATATATATATATATATATATATATATATATATATAGATAGATATAGAGATATGTGTGTGTGTGTGTGTGTGTGTGTATATATATATATATATATATATATATATATATATATATATATATATATAATGTCTCAGAATATTTTATTGATCCTAAAGGGGAATTATTGCAGCACATGCCACACTCAACAAAGACAACACAAGATCACAACAATGGACAGAACAAGACACAAAGACATACCGTATATACTCGAGTATAAGCCGAGTTTTTCAGCACCTTTTTTTTATGCTGAAAGTGCCCCCCTTGGCTTATACTCGAGTCAAGCACTTTTCTGGTGCAAAGAATGACATTTTCTGAACCGACTTTGGGGCCCTATATCTCGGGGCCACTTGGTGCTAAGTGGCATTGAGATATGGAGCCCCAAAATTGGTTCAGAAAATGTCATTTTCTGCTGCAGAAAAGTGCATGACATTTTCCGAACAGACTTTGGGGCTCCGCATCTTGGGGCCACTTGGTGCTAGGAACCCCAAATTTGGTATGCAAACCCAGTGGAACTAGAACTACAGCATATCCTAGCACTAAGTGGCATCGAGATATGGGGCCCCCAAAATTGGTTCAGAAAATGTCATTTTCTGCTGCAGAAAAGTGCTTAACAAGTGCTAGGAACCCCAGCTTTGGATATGTTGTAGTGCTAGTTCCACTGGGTTTGCACACCAAAATTTGGGGTTCCTAGCACCAAGTGCCCCGAGATATTGGGTCCCAAAGTCGGTCAACTGAGTCCATCTGCAGCAATGTCCTTTCGGGACCCTTTGAGTCCAGAGACCCAAAATTTTGGCTGCAGCTAGGGGGCATCTAGGAACCCTTAACTACCGAGTTTGGAGTTCAGGGGACCTATGGCTGCAAATGGGCGCAGTGAGGCATGCAAATGGGCACAGTGAGGATGCAAATGGGCATTGTTGACCCTCTTTTCAACTTACAGTAGCTGCGCATTTCTCATCCTAGGCTTATGCTCGAGTCAATACGTTTTCCCAGTTGTTTGGGGTAAAATTAGGTGCCTCGGCTTATATTCGGGTCGACTTCTACTCGAGTATATACGGTAACAATATTTCCAATAACAACCATTAGCACCAAATAAAACAAATTAAAACTACACTTAAATAAACATCAACGCAATTAAAATCCAATATAGAATAAATAACACATTAAAAATAACAGAAAATCAAACCACCAAAATGCAAATAATACACCACTTTCTCTAGCATTACCCCAAATAATTAATGTAATACCCAACACTATAAAAAAAAACTACATAAAAATCCTGATCATAAACCATATTTTGATCTCCACTTCCAGCCCTCACAGGGAAGAATTGTATAACTTGATGGCCACAGGCAAAAATTATTTCCTATATTGCTCTATGGTGCATCGTGGTTGCAACAATCTGTCACTGATGGTACTTCGCAGACTGACCAGCGTATTGTGAAGTGGGTGGGAGTTTCCAAGATTGAATGTACCTTGAACAACATTCTTCTCTCCAACACTGTTGTTATAGACTCCAGCTCCAATCCAACAACATCACTGGCCTTGCCAATCGGCTTGTTGAGTCTGTTGGTGTCAGCCATCCTAAGCCTGCTTCCCCAGCATGTCACTGTATACAGGAGAGCACTGGCCACCACAGACTCCTAAAACATCTTAAGCATCTTTTGGCAGATGTTAAAAGACCTCGGTCTCCTCAAAAAATAGAGGGGGCTCTGGCCCTTCCTATAGGCCCCTTTCACACTGAGGCGCTTCTAAACTGCCAGTAAAACACTGAGCGCTTTTGAAGAGCTTTCCATTCATTTCAATGGAGTGGGGCGTTTTTTCACCGCCCTGCCAGCGCACTGCCCCGGTGTGAAAGCATTAATTGATTTTAATGGAAATAAGTTTTCGTGAGCTTTTCAGGTGTGTTTTTTTTTTTTTTTTTTTTTTTTTAGCGTGAAAGCGCCTGAAAAGCGCCTCAGTGTGAAACGGGTCATAGACTAGAGCACCTCCGTGTTCTTGCTGCAGTCCAGCTTATTAAATATATACACCCCCAGATACTTGTAACTCGCTACTACATCCACATCCACTCCTCGAATGGAGATGGGGGTCACTGTTTTTTTTTTTTTTTTCTCCTTTTCAAGTCGACAACCAGCTCCTTTGTCTTTGTCACATTTAGTTACAGATGATTATCCTCACACCATGTGACAAAGTTCTCCATCACAGTCCTATACTCCAGTCGCTTCCCCATTCCTGATACAGCTCACTACCACAGAGTCATCAGAAAACTTCTAAAGATGGCAAGACTCTGTGCTGGTTGCTGAAATCAGTGGTGTAGACAGTAAAAAGAAAGGAGGGAGAACTGTCCCCTGTGGAACCCCAATATTGCTGGTCACCCTATCCAACACAGTCTTGCAATTGCACACACTGCAGTCTTCCTGTCAGGTAGTCTACAATCCATGACACAAGGGAAACATTTTCATCTGTTTAGCAGTTGTTTGTTTGGAGTTCAGATTTTCTTTCTTCAGTTTCCAGAGATCATACAAAGTAAAAAAAAAAAAGAAAATGGCTAAGTTATATTAAATTTGTAAATAAGAGAAAGGTGTAAAGCTAAAAAATTCCAAGTAATGCAATTTTGACTTAACCTTTTTTGTAGATGAGATAAGCAGTTCAATGTTTTTTTTCAATAGCTGGATAAACTAATAAATTCCAGCGTATTCACAGAGTGTGTATGTAACCCCCCTGTAGAGAGAGTGAGTCACTGCACAACCCCAGCCAGTTCCTCATTAGTGTAGAGAGATCACTGCAGATGAAGAGTAGAAGAGGAGGCTGATTAACATGATTTGTGAAAGCAAATTATAACAGGGAACATGCAAGTAATTATATTCTTTATATTCTTTATGAATTTAAATCCTTCATTATCAGCTGGTGTTATAAATGTTCATAGCCTAAAATGAAACAGCCCAGCTTGAGGTCTCGATTAATATTTTGTATTTTTTAATATGTATGTTCCCAGTCCTTTTAGAAGACCTTGTGTAAATCTACTGTAGGAAATGTGTTTTCTTTCATTTTCTTTCTTTTCTCGCTTTTTTTGCTCCTTC
>NC_133326.1:523891070-523911484 GCF_042186555.1 Aquarana catesbeiana
GGAGGGGGGGGTTGGGAGTGGGGGGAGGGGAGTGACGGGGAGGAGGAAGGGGAAAGGTGTAGGAGATCTGCTCCTGTTGGAGGAGATAGACAATATCAGGATCCCTCCTAATAAAGTGCAAGCGTGCTGGTGAATTTCAAAGGAAGTCCTTATATGTGATACACTGGTTGTCAGGTTCTTAGCATATATCTTGTGCAGTTTCTTGTGATGTTGTGATAATAACCCTTCAATTTTTATCCTTGCTCTGAAAGTGCAGCCACTCACCAGATCACTTCACCCCTGCGGGGGTATCAGGCAGTTACAGTTTTGCGCCACTGTACGGCGTTCGCTGGCGGGCTCAGGATCGTGGTATATCATATGTAAAGAGAGAGGGAGTTCCCAGAGCGTAAAATTGTTTTTTAAAGTTTTATTAAACAAATTAGAAAGGTACTCACAATTTTACAGTGAAAATCAAGCGAGGTAGTAAAAAAACGTCACAATGTCCTTCAGCGCTGGTACAGTAGATGATGTTTGGGAAGCACAGATTAGGCCACGCCCTACGCGTTTCGTCGTTAGGACGTCTACGGGAGCGTGACCTGTACTGTGTCTTCCCACCCTTATATAGTGTGCGGTGTCCCCTCGTTGAATTATCAATTGGCATCCATTTTGCCTGTGATTCCGCGGACCGGAAGTGCGTCCGCGGCCATTTTGTTTACATTTTGCAGACCGAAGTCCGACTTCCTGTAGAAATAACGGTGTTACTGAGAAGCAATTTGTGGCCATTTTGCCTGGGATTTTTGCAGACAGTGGACCATATCCACTGTCTCTATGTGTTTATCCTGCAAAGTCCGGCGGCCATTTTGCCTGTGTTTTTTGGACAAAGGAGACCATAGGAAGTTTTTCTTGTTACTGATGTCAGTTCCTACTTAGAATGCAAGTATATAGTGTTAGGTCTACCGCACACTGTAGAAGGTTTTTGTACAATAGTCAATTTGCTTCATATGACAATAAAATTCAAAGTATTTATGCTGAATTCAACCTTAAAATAAATAATTTAAAACCCATAAGAAATACATGAAAAACGGTATATGAGCTGCTGTAATATAAAAACCTTATATGAGCTGCTGCAATATAAAAACACATACATGTCATTACTAAAAATAAGAAAAATAAAATTTAAATATTAGATAAAAATGTTTAATGTTAAAATTCATGTATATTATATGTAGCAATTTTTTATGTATCTGGAGAGAGGGAGGACGTATTTTTATGGGGGCTTAGTGTTCCGGCCTCATATACAATGGCTTTTGGATTGTCCATATTTATACATTATATATCCTCATTTACTTACTATCTGAGAGTGTTACTTCTATAGTGCGCACGTGGGGGAGATATATTAGGTATCTTTTTTAACGTTTCTTTCTGGGTAACATTATGGACCTATGCCCAAAAGTTAGACTATAAAAATAATATTAGAATATTTCGAATATATATATATAATAAAATATGTATATATATTAAGAGAGAAAAATTGGAGACAAAAGGAGAATTCTGGGGTATTATTTCTGAATATTCCCCATATTGTGAGCCCATCCATTCATGATGTAAATGTGTATTAAAGGGAGGAATTTTATTATACTATTCATGCGTGTAGAATTTATACATATATATGTACTATTTGAGTAAGTGTGGAGGGTCCTCTAATTGAAAAGTGTACAGGACCTGTTGGGCACTTTTCTTGTTTGTACCCTGTTTTTGGTACAGATTCTACTCATTAATAGGGGAAGGGGTGGTTTGTTACCAACGTGTTTCTGAGGTCAAGTGTAGGTGCTATATGTCTCCCAAGTCGATATTACCACTAGTAATTGGTTAGGAAGCAATTGAGGTCAAGGTCTATATTCATACCCATAGGTTGTAGGGTGTCCAGTAGGAATATCCACTTGGTTTCGTTTTGTGAAACCTTGGTTTTTTTATTATCGCCTCTCCAGTGGCCCTTGATTTTGTCTATTGCGTAAAATGTCATCTGCGCCGGGTCTCTATTGTGATAATCTCTAAAATGCCTAGAGACGCTGTGCTTGTTGAACCCTTTCTTGATGTTTTTAATATGTTCTCTGACCCTGACATGTAGCTCTCTCGTTGTTCTTCCTACATACTGCTTCCGACATGGGCACTCTAACACATAGGTAACGTGAGTACTGTGGCAGGTGATGAGTTCTCGAATATTGAACTCTTTTTCGTTGACAGTTGATCTGAATTTTGTTGTTTTCTTGTTGGTTTTTTTACTGGTTCTACAAGGTAGACATTTGCCACATTTAAAAAACCCTTTTAAGCCTTTTCCTATTTTTATCTCCCTAGGTGGGTCTATTGCATTGTGTACCAATTTATTCCTCAGGGTTGGTGCTTTTTTGTAGATGAAAACAGGTTTCTTGGGTAGTATAGAATTGAGAACCCTATCAGATTGTAAAATGGGCCAGTGTTTTTTAATTATAGTTTCCGCATGTTTGTATTGTCTATTATACCCCGTTAGGAAGGCTACTTCCATTTTATCATTTTTTGTTCTTCTTTGTTGTGTTCCTGTTTCATCTAACATTTTATTTCTGTCCATTTTCCCAACTGTATGTTTCAGTGCCACCAGGTCCTTTCTTTTGTATCCCTTTTCCACAAATTTGTTTATTAAAGTGTCCGTTTGTTTCTCATAATCGTGTTTGCTGGAGCAATTCCTATATAATCGCATGAACTGACCCTTGGGTATATTTCCTAGCCATCGGGGGTGGTGACAGCTACTAGTTGGGATGTACCCATTTCTGTCCGTAGTTTTGAAATACGTTCTTGTTTTCAGCTGTCCATTGTCTTTGTATATTTGTAGATCCAGATAATCCACAGTTTCTTTATTCCAATTCCCTGAAAAGGTAAGTCCATAGGCATTGCCACTGATCTCGTCAAAGAAATTCTGTAGTTCCTCTGTCGTGCCCCCCCATATAATGACGATGTCGTCAATGTACCTCCAATATAATTTCAGATTTCTTCTTTCTGTACTGTAAATCTGTTCCTCCTCCCATTTATTGAGTAGTAGATTAGCTACACTGGGGGCATACTTAGCCCCCATGGCTACTCCTTTTATCTGGGAGTAGAAGTCGCCTTTGTGCCAAAAGTAGTTATGGCTCACGGCCAATTTTAACCCCTCCAATATATAATTAATTTGTGTTGCTTTTAAATCCGTTAGTGTGTGTAAAGCCCATTCCACACCACTCAGACCATCCTTCTGTACGATGTTGGTGTACAGGGAATTTATATCGACGGTTACTAGTATGTCGTTATCATTTATTTCAAAGTTGTTTAGTTCCCCAATTAGCTGTTTGCTGTCCCTCAGGAACGATTTACCTTTTTTAACTAGGGGTTGCAAGTAGCCATCCAGATATGCTCCCAACCGGGAGAACAATGAATCAATGCCACTGATTATCGGTCTGCCAGGGGGGTTCTTTTGGTCTTTGTGGATCTTGGGTACGTAATATATAATTGGAGTTTTTGCTGTTTCAGGGGTTAAATATTTGGCTTCCTTTTTTGTCAGGATCCCCAATTCTTCTCCTTTTTTAACATAGGTCTTCAGTTTTTTCTTATATTCTGTTCTTGGGTTACCCCTCAGTTTCTTGTATGTATTCGGTATCTCCAGCAACTTCTTCATTTCTGATTCATAGTCTTTTTTATTTAAAATAACCAGGCCCCCTCCTTTATCGGCCGGTCGAATGACTATGTTTTTCTTCCCCTCTATTTCTTTAATAGTGTTCCATATGTTTGTTTTTATCTTTTTCGGTTTTAGTTTCCTAAGATCTTGTTCGACCATTTTTTTTAAAGTCATCAGGCTTTTATTTTGTTGGACATTCGGGTTGAAGGTTGAATTATTTCTTAGTCCTGAATGTTGGAATAGAGGGGGGTCATCATCTGTTCGGACTTTACTGTTGTTATTTCCTTTCATTAAATAAAATTTTTTTATGTTAAGTTTTCTTACGAATTTTTGGAGGTCTATATATACTTCGAAGGGGTCGAGATTTTTATCAGGGGCATATTTTAGGCCTAGGTCCAACACCCTCAATTCTTCCTCATTAAAATTGGCTTCACTTAGGTTAAAAATTCCTGTACCTAATATTCTCTTCTTCTTTTTCTTCTTGATTCCTCCTCTCTTACCGCGTGCTCTTCTCCTCTTTCCCATCTCTGTGGTCTGTATATGTGGTCTGTTCTTTCTTCCCGTTGGGTTTCTTCTTGTATTCTGTTCCTCGGGCCCATGTATGTGTTCCTGGTGGTCCTCATGTTCCAGCTCAGGAACACATACATGGGTACTAGTGGTAATATCGACTTGGGAGACATATAGCACCTACACTTGACCTCAGAAACACGTTGGTAACAAACCACCCCTTCCCCTATTAATGAGTAGAATCTGTACCAAAAACAGGGTACAAACAAGAAAAGTGCCCAACAGGTCCTGTACACTTTTCAATTAGAGGACCCTCCACACTTACTCAAATAGTACATATATATGTATAAATTGTACACGCATGAATAGTATAATAAAATTCCTCCCTTTAATACACATTTACATCATGAATGGATGGGCTCACAATATGGGGAATATTCAGAAATAATACCCCAGAATTCTCCTTTTGTCTCCAATTTTTCTCTCTTAATATATATACATATTTTATTATATATATATATATTCGAAATATTCTAATATTATTTTTATAGTCTAACTTTTGGGCATAGGTCCATAATGTTACCCAGAAAGAAACGTTAAAAAAGATACCTAATATATCTCCCCCACGTGCGCACTATAGAAGTAACACTCTCAGATAGTAAGTAAATGAGGATATATAATGTATAAATATGGACAATCCAAAAGCCATTGTATATGAGGCCGGAACACTAAGCCCCCATAAAAATACGTCCTCCCTCTCTCCAGATACATAAAAAATTGCTACATATAATATACATGAATTTTAACATTAAACATTTTTATCTAATATTTAAATTTTATTTTTCTTATTTTTAGTAATGACATGTATGTGTTTTTATATTGCAGCAGCTCATATAAGGTTTTTATATTACAGCAGCTCATATACCGTTTTTCATGTATTTCTTATGGGTTTTAAATTATTTATTTTAAGGTTGAATTCAGCATAAATACTTTGAATTTTATTGTCATATGAAGCAAATTGACTATTGTACAAAAACCTTCTACAGTGTGCGGTAGACCTAACACTATATACTTGCATTCTAAGTAGGAACTGACATCAATAGCAAGAAAAACTTCCTATGGTCTCCTTTGTCCAAAAAACACAGGCAAAATGGCCGCCGGACTTTGCAGGATAAACACATAGAGACAGTGGATATGGTCCACTGTCTGCAAAAATCCCAGGCAAAATGGCCACAAATTGCTTCTCAGTAACACCGTTATTTCTACAGGAAGTCGGACTTCGGTCTGCAAAATGTAAACAAAATGGCCGCGGACGCACTTCCGGTCCGCGGAATCACAGGCAAAATGGATGCCAATTGATAATTCAACGAGGGGACACCGCACACTATATAAGGGTGGGAAGACACAGTACAGGTCACGCTCCCGTAGACGTCCTAACGACGAAACGCGTAGGGCGTGGCCTAATCTGTGCTTCCCAAACATCATCTACTGTACCAGCGCTGAAGGACATTGTGACGTTTTTTTACTACCTCGCTTGATTTTCACTGTAAAATTGTGAGTACCTTTCTAATTTGTTTAATAAAACTTTAAAAAACAATTTTACGCTATGGGAACTCCCTCTCTCTTTACATATGATATACCACGATCCTGAGCCCGCCAGCGAACACCGTACAGTGGCGCAAAACTGTAACTGCCTGATACCCCCGCAGGGGTGAAGTGATCTGGTGAGTGGCTGCACTTTCAGAGCAAGGATAAAAATTGAAGGGTTATTATCACAACATCACAAGAAACTGCACAAGATATATGCTAAGAACCTGACAACCAGTGTATCACATATAAGGACTTCCTTTGAAATTCACCAGCACGCTTGCACTTTATTAGGAGGGATCCTGATATTGTCTATCTCCTCCAACAGGAGCAGATCTCCTACACCTTTCCCCTTCCTCCTCCCCGTCACTCCCCTCCCCCCCCTCCCCCCCCCCTCCCCCCCCTCCCTTCCCTTTGCACTGTAGGTGTTTTGGAATACCTATCAGCATTACTATATATGGGATTTGATATCTAATCTTATATTTAAAGTTTATGTATCACTTATGATTGTACAATATTTATCAATATTTCAGTATATTACCAATCTGACACATGCACGGTACACCTGGCAATCTATATTTAATTTGCACCTAATGACCCACACGTAGATAGGGAATTGTTCAACTAAAAGGAACAGCGCCAAACCCCTCCACCATTTTCAATAAATTACACACAAGGTTGTCTCCTTGCTCAAACCCTGGTGGTTGCTCCATGTAGAGATCTTCCTTAATATCTCCATATCGGAAAGCAGTTTTAGAGTCTAGGTGTTTGACTTGCATGCCCTTCCCGGTTGCAATGCTAAGAAGCGCTCTGATGGTGGAGTGTTTTAGGACGGGAGCGAATGTTTCATCGTAATCTTCACCGAATTTCTGGGAGTAACCCTTGGCAACTAGTCTGGCTTTGTATTTGTGCATATTCCCTTCTGTGTCTGACTTTACTTTGAAAGTCCACTTACTTCCTATAGTTTTGCGATTAGGAGAGAGCTTTGTCAGTGTCCAGGTTTTATTTTTTTGAAGTGACTTTAGTTTTTCTTCTCCTGCTTTTCTCCATTTAATGGTTTCACGTTTTGGCAGTTTTTTTAAGTCTTCCCAGGATGTTGGTTCAAGTATGCTGTGTGTGGGGCGTGGTCTGGAGCTGCATGGCGTAGGGTGTGCGGACTGAGAGCTCTGTCTGAGACTACTCCTTTATACCCATTCTGGGGCAAATATCCTTCTCGTTCCACACCACCCAGCACCCACAATGTTCCTTACTCCTCCTGCCTTCATGTCGCCTCCGAAAAAGGACCTCTGAAGCCCTTGCTAAGGTGGACAAGTTCTGCCATGTGGATTGGTGACTCACAGGAGAAAGATGGCACCGTCTCCCTCCAGGAAGAGGAAGAACCACCCACGGGGGACACTGCCAGAGTGCTGGAAGCTATCTCCCTGTGCCAGACTACCCTCACCTCCAAAATAGAGGAAGTGAAGATCGACATATTTCTCATACGGCAGGACATCCACAAGCTGAGGGAGAGTGTGATGGAGACTGAGCGCAGAGTCAGCCGCATGGAGGACGAAATCCCGCCGCTGAGGTCACTACTGAGATGCTACAACACCAGCTCAATTCTGTCCTCAGCAAACAGGACGACATGGAGAATAGACTCCACTGCTGCAAACTCAGGTCTCGAAAATCTGCTCATTAAAACCTTTGGCAGAGAGGCCTTCTCCTCAACATTTGTCGTGGAGCGTGCTCATCACCTGGCTGCACACCCGCCACCAAACGGCGCTCCCCCACGCACTTTCATCGCTAAATTCCTAAACTACCGGGACAGGGATGCTATCCTGCGATTAACTAGGGAACGGGGAAACATCCCCCTTGATAATTGCTGTGTTCCCGGACTTCTCTGCCGAAGTACAGAAGAAGAGAGCATGGTTCGTTGAGGCCAAGCGACAACTCTGCATCCAGCACCTGTCCTATGCAATGTTATTCCCGGCGAGACTGTGTGTTGTCTGCGATGGCAAGGCCCAGTTTTTTGTGGACCCCGATGCAGTGCTGTCATGGTTGGAGCACCGCGACGCAGCTTGCCTGGCACCTGCCTAACCTTGCAGCAGAAGACCTCCCTCCTCCACGTGGCTGGGGCTCTCCTGCTCCAATTCTCCCTGCTCCAATTCTCCCTGCTCCATGCATGGACCGGCTAACTCTACAGGAACCACGAGTTGGGCTTTTCCCCGTCTTTGCCCCCACACACATGTGTTTTTGTATGCCTCTATCTGCCTAATCCTGGGGCTGTCCGGGCCTGCTTCTTTAAGACTTCCTCCTCCCTTCCCCCCATTCCCCCCTATTGCTCCTTCTAGAACTCAGACCTATCGTCTGAACCCCTGGAACTATTGGAACTACAACACCCAGCACTGTTGTGCACTTTTCAGTGGTTAGCCGCCCCCTGGACCCCAATGGTCTCACTTACACCCCTTTTCTTCCCCCCTTTTTTTTAAACTTCTCAGTGTCTGTTTCCCTGGCCAGCCCCTGCCCCCATGGCTGTGGAGGATGGACGTATGTTAATTTTGCCATGCTGGTCCAGTGCATGCAAGGTTTATGTGTTATATGTTAATTTTTGCTTTTATCTGAAATGCCTTATACTATTAAGTGACTGTGCTAACTGTCCAGGTCCTATCTATGATGGATTTGCAACCTTTGCTATGTGTTTCGCTTGTGGGATGTGAGTCCCTCTGGACTGCCAATATAATTCTGCTTTATATGCATGCATATTAACTCCTCTGTATGCCATGATGAGCTGTTTTGTACTTGTGATGCCTGTGCGCTTTGTGAAAGACCGCTCCCTGCTGTTCTGACTGCATACCCTCATGTTCACAATGGACTCCCTTAAACTAGTCATGTGGAACGTGCGAGGGCTGTGCGCTAAACCTAAATGTGGGGCTATACTCTCGCATCTGAAATCCCTCAAGGCGGTTGTCTCTGTCCCCAACTGGAGCAAAAAAATTCCTGCGGAGTTGCCATCCTAATCACCAAAACGGTACAGTTCCAACTACACTCCTTGCAGATGGACCCTCAGGGATGGTCTCAGTTCCTACATGCAACTATTGGTGGCCTCAAGGTTCTCTTACTGGCCTTCTATATCCCCCCGCCATTTCAATTTGGTGTCCTTCAGGACGGAGTGGCCTTCATGGCTCAACACCCCACGGTACCTGCCATATGGTTGGGGGATTTTAATATGACAACCCACTCTAGCCTTGATAGATATAGCTCCATCACCCCAGTGTCACCCCTACCCTCAACCACCAGGTTTGGGAGGTTCCTTTCAGAATTCGCTATGACTGACACCTGGAGACAAAAGCACCCTACAACTGTTGCTTTCTCCTGCTTCACCCCTTCATGCTCTGCCATGTCTCGCATAGACCTAATTCTAGCCAACCCTCCCCGCAGTCCGCATGTGAAGACTGAACCAGTTCTGGTTTTCCACCATGTTGGACCTGGAGAATATCCAACGGGAGTGGGCTCATTTCTTCTGCACCAATCAGGGCTCAGCGCCGGTTGGGACGGTATGGGAGTCCTTTAAAATACACGCCCGCTTGACCCTCTCCACGTGCATTAACAGACATAAAGCCTCCTCCAAGTTGGTGATGCAACAGGCCGAGGAGCGCCTTGGCTCTTGAGCAAGTGTTCATCAACGATCCGTCTGCAGTCTAGACTCACTGATCAACTCCACTTTGAAAAGGCCTGTGACAGACCTAGCCGGGAGAGAAACTTTTGGAGGGGACTGTATGCTAGCCTCTTGCCGATCGATCGGGGGCCCTTGCATTTGGAGGAACGGTGCTCTTTGTGAGCTGTATGCCTGGGGACCCTTGAGGTGGTATTACTGTGGATTCGGGTCCTGGTTCCCCAGGTTACACAGACTCTGGGGACACTGGATTTGCCATATTGGAATAGTGGCTGATTCATAATGCTGGGACAGATACTGTTAGGAGATGCTGATGTAAATTCCAGCACCTGTCTGTCTGTTATCTGCTAAAATGTGTATTGTAAATAAGTCTATAGTATGGGATCTAAGAGTCATTAGATCCCAATTGTTGTTTGTGTTAATTAACTCTGCTATTGTGTGAAGAAGAGTCTATGTTGATTGTGATAATGTTGATTGGATTTTCTGAACTACAAGACGGCCAGTCTGGCCTAAAAGTCATGTCTGAGTCATCTAGGCTGTCTAAAGGGATTAGTTAATTAGCTCATGTTAATTAGGTTAATTAGGTTACAGCTGTATTGTTAGAGTAATATGAGCAGGAGGTCTGCACCTCCACTTTTAGTGTATAAAAGCCTGTATTTTGCAATAAAGTGAGATTCCTGGTTGAACTTACATACAGCCTGCCTGGTGTTTGTTCTGAGCTATCACAACTGGGTTAGAACGGCACAGAGCTGTAGTTCTAATCCCGGAGCATTGGATGACCGAACCATCAAACGTTGCAATCTGATTCTATAGCAGCAGAGGAGTGTCGGGAGAGTGGAACCGAGCAAGAAAGGGGCTCGTTACAAGGCCAAACAGAGCATCTTCTTCACTAGGCAGCGTATATTCGAACATGGCGAACGTGCAGGCAAATTGCCTACATGGCCCACCTAAACAACAAGCCCCCGGTGGTGGTTGAGCTTCAGACGGCTTCCGGGGACAGGGTCACTGACTCTTCCCTGGTGGCTGCTGCGTTTAGGCGGTTCTAATCTGCTCTATATACTTCTGCCATTAGTCACTCCCAAGATAAACTAACCACATTCCTTCAAGATATCGATTTTCCCACTCTCACTCAGTCCGAGATTAAACAGCTTGAGGCAACGATTACCACAGACTGTATAGACAAAGCATTGGCACACCTCCCGCCCTCTAATGCGCCTGGTTCTGATGGCCTTCCCCTAGAGTTCTATACCCAGTTCAGGGAGGTTCTCGTCCCCAAACTGCAAGCACTGTATGCCCACATTTTCAAATCAGCTACACTCCCAACATCCATGCGTGTAACCATGGTCGTCCTGATACCCAAACCAGGGAAAGATCCCCTATTCCCAGAGTCATACCGCCCCATCTCCCTCCTACAGCTAGATGTCAAAATCCTTGCTAAAATTCTTGCCCTGCCGTTGAACAAAATAATACTTGGCCTAATACATTCAGACCAGACAGGGTTCATGCCCAACAAGAATACAGCATTCAGTCTCCACAGGCTCTTTATGAATCTTCAGTCCAATCATGACAATGTTGGATCCAGGGTAGTGGTCAGCCTGGATGCCGCCAAGGCGTTTGAATCCATGGAATGGAGTTACTTGTGGGAGTGTTTCCGTAGGTTTGGCTTCGGCCAAAAATGTATTAAATGGCTTCAACTCCTCTACCAGGCTCCCACTGCCCAGATCTAGGTCAACGGTTACGTCTCGGAATCCTTCCCCTTATCCCGTGGTACTCGGCAGGGAGGTCCTATATCCCCATTACTGTATGCCCTAGCATTTGAGCCCCTCGCCATTGCTATTAGGGCATGCCTGGACATCAAAGGTCTCCGCACGGGTCGCGTGACTGAGGTCCTCAGTCTCTATGACATGATGACATGTTACTATATTTGGAGGATGCTGGTCCTTCCCTCCAAGAGGCTCTGCAGCTCATAAAACAATTTGGGGCTTACTCCAAATTGCAAATTAATTGGACTAAATCTCAGATCCTCCCGCTGGACATGGCCATCCCCTCAGCATAACAGGCTGCACGTCCCCTGGTCAGAGCAAGTAGAATTAGGTACCTGGGAGTACAAGTCTCCCGAACCCCCGTGGATTACATATGATCAAATCTAGAACCCCTATATGATCTCTTAAAAAACAAAACCCAGACCTGGTCCTGACTCCCCCTTGGAGTAATGGGGCAAATCAACTTGGTGAAGATGATTCTTCTTCCCAAGCTGCTTTACCTATTCTGGCATGCCCCCCTCTACATCCCCACGCGTACTTTTAAATCTATGGAATCTCTTCTCAATACATTTGTATGGGGCTCGTCCTGCCACAAACTGTCATGGAGAACTCTGAAATGCCCTGTCCACCTGTGTGGTACTGCCCTACCAGATCTAGCTCTGTACTATACTGCTTCCCAACTTTTTCTACTACAATCAGATAGACAGGGATAGGTACTTCACCCTAGTCTGCTCCTCCAACTCTACTCAGGTTGCCTACCCCTTCCAAGTTTTATTTTGTGGCACTCGTGAACCATCTGATTCGGGTAACAGGAGTCATATGATAATCCACCACTGTAAAATTTGGCAAATGGCCATGACCATCACTAAGGCCCCTAAATTTCATACCTATACCCCACTCTGGGAAAACCCACACCTACCTGAATTGCAGACTGTCTCTGACTACAAATTATGGATTGCTCGGGGGGTTATATTCCTCTCACAAGTCATAGTTAATGGCACAATTACATCTTTTCAAGCCCTTAAAGATGGCTTTGATCTGCCCAATCACATGTTTTTTCGCTACCTCCAACTCCGACACGCCCTCAACTCCCAATTTCGCGATTCTGTCCCTAGCCTTGATTCTTTATACCTTGTGGACCCGGTCATGGGTCAGGATCCCAAGAAAAGAATTTCCACATTCTATAACCACCTCTTACCACCTGCAGCTACTGATCATGCATACCAACTGAAAACCAAATGGGAGTCGGATTTGGGGCTGTGAAAGATGAGGACTGGGATCAGGCACTAGCCTCCTGTAAAGTAGTATTCCCCAAATTGTCAGACCACCTCACCCACCTCTATATCCTTCACAGGTCCTATCTTACACTGATTGGCCTCTCTAAATTTTTAACCGGACCATAGCCCTGCCTACTCCAAATGCGGAGACCCCAGCGGAACCTTCTATCAACTATTATGGTCCTGCCCCTCCCTCCAAGACTATTGGTCACAGGTGGTCAAGTTCCTTCATGATCGCATGGGCTCCCCCCTGACTCTATACCCTCGTCAGTGTTTACTGGGCCTCCTTCATATCTCTGATGAAGAGAAATATCCCCGTTCCTAGCCAAAATGCAAATAGCCCAGTCCTGGATCAAAGTTTTGGCCCCTACTATCCAACAATGGATCAGAGCAGTAAATGCTGCTCACCCCTACAAGAAAGTATTATATTCACATAGAAGTTGCTCGACCAAATACAACAAAATATGGGACAAAGTGCTGGAGGACCCCTCTACCTGTAATGAGGCGGAGTAATTCCCTTACATAGAGCGGTGTTTGTTCCGTCATACATGCCTAACGTTCTTCTTACTTTTCCTAATGTCTGTATGCCCTCC
The DNA here is from genome assembly GCF_042186555.1 of Aquarana catesbeiana. NCBI lineage: Eukaryota > Metazoa > Chordata > Amphibia > Anura > Ranidae > Aquarana > Aquarana catesbeiana. The sequence continues at coordinate 523,904,111 of NC_133326.1, forward strand.
CATATCGGAGCTCTCCTGCACTCATGTTACACTAATACGGGGCTGGCTATTGGTCCCCTATTGGGGTACACTCAGCCATGTTGTCCATGCACTCCAGTAGCCCATGGTATCTGAACCCCTTATCTGTCACATTTTATGTATCAATATGGTCATGTCAATTTTATATCCTTTGATATAGTGCCTGTTGCACTTTTCAACTGTCTGTACACTTTTTCAAATATGCTCAATAAACTTTATTTTGACTCTGCACAGGTTTGGTTTGGTCGACCCCCTTCTTCTGGTTCGTTGGGCATATTTACTTCACAGCTTTCAGGGATCTGTGTTTCTGGTGATGGGCTTTCATCAAAATAAACACTACGGCTTGCTGTCACTTTGTCAGTTTTTGGGTGTAGGATTCTGTAACCCTAAGGCCTCATGCACACGGGATGTTAAAATAACGTTTTGAAAGCGCCAGTATCTTTGCAGTGATTTTTTTAAACTTTTTTAGCTTTTTCAGCTTTTTTTCAACGTTTTTGCAATAGCGTTTTTCTGCGTTTTTTTTTTTCAATGGATCAAAAACGTTAAAACCCGTTGGTGAACGACGTTTTTGAGTGTTTTTGAGCGTTTATCAGCGTTAGAGCGTTTTTACAGCTGAAAAACGTCTCTCAGAACCCACTGGTCCTGGTTTTTTTTTACAGCTTAAAAACGCCTATGCCATTTGCAGCTCAAAAATGCCTAGGTGGGCATGAAGCCATAGACTAACATAAACAGGTCTTTTTAAGCTACAAAAAACGCTCAAAAAAGCGGCTGTAAAAACATCCGTGTGCATGAGGCCTTAGTTTGCTCACTGTAGCCTACCAAAATGCCCTCTATGGCTCTGTTCTCCAGCTTGGATCGCTTTTCACTTGGAATATAGGTATATGCTTTACATCCAAACACTCTGATGTGCCCTATGCTAGGGTTTGATCCATGCCACAATTCGAATGGAGTACTTTTAATGGCTCTTGAGGGTAGTCTGTTCTGTAGGTATGTTGCAATCATGACTGCTTCTCCCCAGTATTTGTGAGGTAGGTTGGTATCCGACACCATGCACCTGCCCATTTCTAGAAGAGTGTGATTTTTCCTTTCTGCTACACCGTTTTGTTCAGGAGTGTATGGTGCGTTTGTCTGGTGTATTATTCCTTCTCTCTTCTGATATGAGGCCACTTCTTTGCTTATGTTATATAAAATGTGAAAATGGAAGTGGAACTTTACATGAAGCATGTCATTGTGATTGATGAAAAAAATATGTAAATTAGGAAATAATTAACTATAATTTGTTTTAATGTCATGATACCCGGGGGGTAGTCCATGATGTTTGTAATCATAATGAATGAATAAATGATATAAATGATATATCATTTGAAATATAATCATGAAAAAGTATTAACATGATATTAGTAATAATAATAATAGGTTTATTGCACATACATGGACATAATTGATACGAAAAATACAGAAAAAATAGAAATCAAATTACAGAACATATATTACATATTAGATATACAGACAATTAATAATGTTGTTGTTAAAATAAATTCATAATTGAAGTGGAAATATCTGGGCACCATAAGTTGATAACCCAACGCGTTTCATGGCTTTATGCTGCCAATCATCAGGGGTAAGATGCATGTATGTACTGAGAAGTCAAAACAAATAAAGTAACTATTAATAAACACTTCTCGGCCTTTTGGCTTGCGATCAGACTGGGGAAACCTAGTGGTGGTCGAGAGAAGGCGAGTCCTTAGGATCCCCTTTGGGGTGACTAGGACAAAAACGGACGAAGTATGGCACGTCGTGCTCTACCAAAATCCTTCAGATTGGTCGTCGGACCAGAAAAGAGAAGAATATTTACCATGAAGAAAGTGATTGAAGATTGTTTGATGGAATCGTTGAGTTTAACGGTAAGCGATATTTATGCACTGCAAGACTTTCCGGCAACGGGAACTTATGATGTGTCTTTTCATTCGGAGGATGCTTGTTTACGTGCGTTTGAGGAATACAGAAGGCAAGTGCGGGACGAATCTCCAATTTGGGAAGGAATTGATATAGAAACCTTGTTTGAAGCAGAGAAGAGGGATATCGTGGTCCATTTCTATAACCCTTATCTGGAAAAGGAGGTGGTAAGGCTTTATTTGTTAAAATTCTGCACAATGGTTGATTCAGGCACTAAGTTAAATAATAGTTTTGGCATTTATAGAAGCAAAGTAAGATATAAGGTCAAATTCAGTCAGGATAATGATGGTGCTTATACTTACCCTCCCCCGTTTTTTACAGTGGCAGGGGAGAGGTGCTCTTGTTTTTTCTCAGGCCAGCCTCCCTTTTGTAGGACTTGTTATAAATATGGTCATGAAAAAGAGGACTGTAGTTCTAAAATATGTTGCAGGCAGTGTGGGGATGATACTCATGTGTCTAGAGATTGCAGGCAACCTAGGAAGTGTGACCTGTGTGATACTCCGGGTCACCTTGCTAGGGACTGTCCTGAGAGAGTGAAAGCTGGATGCAGGATTTTTTCGTTTGCCGACGCTGTGAGGGGAGGCTTCTCGGGCAGGTCACGTGGCCCTGAGATAGCACCTGAAGTGCAGGCAGCGGCTGACGCTTGGAAAGCACAGGCGGAAGCTAAGAAAGAGGCTCTTAAGCTTATCCTGGTGCATGGGGCTAAGGAGGACGGTGAACGAATGGAGGAGGAGGTGACAGTAGGAGAGGGGATTGTGTCAGCAGCGTGTGTTAGTGCGGTGTCCAGAAAGGAAGATGGCGCCGGGACGCCGAAAGGGGGCGTGGCTTCCGACGGCTCCGGCGTTGTGAATGTGATAGGAGAAGGAATAAGTGCGGGAAGGGAAGGAGGAGGAGGTGGGACGCAAGCTGATGACCAAAAGGAGGAGGCGGGGCATATGCAAATGACAGGCTTACAGGTCAACTTAGTGAGAGAGAAAGAATTAAAAAGAGAATTGGCTGCTAAAATGAAAGAGAAAGTGAGAATAGCAGGTAAAGTAATAGAAGAAACAAGGATGGAGGTTGTGGAAGGAGAAAGTATGCAGGATGAAATTAATCCGGTAACAGCAGGGATGGAAATATCTGACTGGAGTGCTGGGGTGGATATGGAGGAGAGTGGATCCTTGCCTCCTGGTCAAGGGGTGATTGGAAGTGAGTGCAAGAGAGCCAGGACGGAGGTTGCAGCTCTCTTGGGGGTCATCTCTTCCTCTGATGAGAGCGAGATTCCAGATTCGCCGATCGTTTTGGCAAGAAGAGGAAGGGCGGGTGAAAGTAAAGGTGGAGGGGTGGAAGAAATGGAGTAGATGTCGTTTTGTGTTTTTTCCCTTATAAATAAATGGCAGTGACTATAGCATCTCTAAATGTTAGGTCAATTTGCTCAGTGAGTAGGAGAGCGATCGTATTTGATTTTTTGGAGGGATTAAAGCATGACATAGTTTGCTTGCAAGAATGTGGCATAAAATACCCGCCAGGTCAGAAAGAATGGAAGGGAGAGGCGATATGGTCACCCGGATGTGGGAACCGGAATGCTGGTGTTGGTATTTTGATCAGAAATGATAAAATACGATTGTTGGAACATAAAATAATTTCCCCGGGTAGATGTGTAATGGGGGTTTTCCAGTTTATTGAGTTTCGTTTTAGAGTTTTCAACGTATATGCACCAGCGGTAAAACTTGATAGAGCCATTTTTTTTCAAAACATGCAAATGTATTTGGGTGGAAGGATCCCCACGATGATTGCTGGCGACTTCAACACTGTCAGAGAGGTATCTGATAGAGCGAGTGGAAGTGGAGGAAGTTTAGATAATACCAGTACCCTGCTCAATAATATGATTTGTGATTTTTGTTTGGTGGATGTGGGTAAGGAAATTGGTGCAATACAGGATAAATTTACTTTCTTTTCGGAAGCAGGAAAAGTTAAGTCAAGAATTGATCTTTTACTTTGCTCTAAGGATTTGAAATATGATGGGTTTTCTACTTTTGATGCCTTTTTTTCTGACCATAAGGGAATTCAAGCGGTTTTTCCCATGAAAGGTGGTGTTAAATTTGGAAGTGGTGTGTGGAAACTAAATAACATGCTGCTGGAAGAAGAAATAATAAAGGATGATTTTGTGTTGTTGTTCGCTCATTTGATTAAAAAGAAAGATGTTTTTTTTAATTTGTTGGAATGGTGGGATTGGACCAAATATAGATTTCGTATGTTTTTTAGAGCATGGGGAAGGAGGAAAGCGGTGGAAAAGAAAAGGTGCTATGAAAAATTAGGTTTAAGGCTGAGGACTTTGCACTTGTTTGAAGAATTGGGTGTTGATGTGGAAGAGGAGTTGAGGTTGGTTAAGGAGGAGAGGAGGGAATTAATAAAAGAAAAAGGAGGCAAAATTGTTTATTTAGCTAAAATAAAACATTTGGAGGAAAATGAAAGATGTACGCGCTACTTCTTTAAAAAGGCTTACGGGAAGAAAGATGTGTTGGATAGTGTTAAATTGGAGGATGGGAAGGTGGAAAGAGAAGATGTGGTGGGGGGGGTGGAAGCTTTCTTCAGGAGTCAATTTAAAGGCTATGAGGTGGAGGATGCAGAAAGAATGAAGAGCTATTGTGAGATCTTGGACCAGAGTTTGGGAAGAGAGGATCAGGAGTGGTTGGGAAGAGAGATCCAGGGAAATGAGATACAGGAGGCATTGGCAGAAATGGCCAAGAATAAGACTCCAGGTAATGATGGCTTGACAGTAGAGTTCTATAGGACCTTTTGGGGGATCCTTGGACCTGACGTTGTTTCTGTCATACAAGAAATCTTTAGGGTCAATAAGATATCGGATACCATGGGAGAAGGAGTGATTACCCTTATATACAAGAAAGGTGACAAAGCGGACATGAGAAACTGGAGACCAATCACACTCTTAAACGTGGATTACAAGGTGGTGGCTAAAGTGGTGGCCAATAGGCTGAGGTGTGTATTGGGGAAAGTTATTGGGTCATGGCAGTCCTGTTCAATACCGGGGAGAAGGATTTCGGACAATGTTATCTTATTAAGAGATATGATTGTTTACGCCAATAAAAACCTGAGGCCTTTGGTGGTGGAGTCACTTGACTTGGAGAAGGCCTTTGATAGGGTGTCTCATACCTTTATGTTTCAAGTGATGGCCAGATTGGGGATACCGGAAAGGCTGTTGAGAATAATTAAGGGCTTTTATGTTGGTATTAGAAGTCGAGTTTTGGTCAACGGTATGTTGAGTAAGCCATTTGAAATAAGATCTGGGGTGAGGCAGGGTTGCCCCTTATCACCCCTGGCTTTCATTTGCGTTATTGAGCCTTTGTTAAAAAGTATACAGAGGGATAAGGTATGCAAAGGGTTTTGTATTCCAGGAGGGGATGGTAGGGTGGTCAAATCCATGGCGTATATGGACGATGTTGTAGTGGTGTCATCTTCGCAACGGGAGGTTGACAGAATATGTCTAATAACAGATATTTATTGTATGGAGTCTAAAATGAACGTCAATTGGGAAAAGAGTGGTCTGTGCAATCTGGGAATGGAAGTGCCGATCAAAAGTGATAAGTTGAAAGTGACATCAAAAATTAAGATTTTGGGTATGATTTTTGAGAAAACAATAAAAGGAAGAGAAAACTACGAAGTGATGCATGAGAAAATTAAGAAGAAAGTGGAAATGTGGTCAATGCGGGAATTATCCTTGAAGGGTAAAGTGTTGATCATAAAAGCGGTGATTTTGCCTTTGATTTTGTATACTGCCGTGGTTTTCCCAATGAATAAGATCTGGACTATAAGAATAAATAAAATTTTGTTTAGTTTTCTGTGGGGATCTAGGATGGAGCGCATTTCACGTGAGACAGTTAAAAGGGCATGTGGTCTGGGGGGCTTAGGCTTCCCAGATCTGGTGAAATTTGTGGACATGCACTACTGGTTGGTGGCGCTAAGAACTATGTCGCAGGAAGGAAGAACCGCGGATATGATGGGATATATGGGTGGTTGGCTATTCAGAAGGTGGAAGTGGAAGATAGTTGATCTTAAGAAACCGGTATCTTTCTTTATATCAGTGCACTATAAGAGGTTGGAGGAAATTAGGACAAAATATGGCTTGGAGGTGTTGGGACTGGATGGGAATAATAAAGATAAAGTGAGGAACGAAATGTATAAAGAAACCATTGTGAGCAATATAAGAGGTTTAAGATCTTTTGAAGCGAAGAAGGTTTGGTGTGCTTTGGAGGTGGAGGGAGTGTCAAATAGACAGAGAGATGTGACGTGGTTGGCATTACATGATGGTTTGTTAACTATGAAGTTCTTGAAGGGTCGCGATATTATCCGTTCTGGAAGGTGTCCTAGGGTCGGGTGTGGAGGGACGGAGGATGTCGAACATGTTTTTTGGGAGTGTGACTATGCAATGGAGGTGAGGAGGTGTTTGGTGGTATGGGTGGACAAAGTATGTAAAAGCAAATTATCTTACGCTAGTTTGTTAACTGGTGTTGGTTTGGGGAAAGTGGAGGGTGTTTGTTTAGGTTGGATTTTTTGCTTTGTGTTTAAAGAAGTGATTTGGGATATGAGGAACCAATTAGTGGTAAGAAAAGAAGAACTGGAAGTTAAAGATTGTGTTAAAACGATCCTGACAAAATTGCATACGATTTTTCTGTTTTACGTGAAGAAGTTAGGGGAAGACCCTAGTCGAAGGGTATGGAGTAGAAATTTATGGAGTACCTTTGTGAAAGTTGGTGTGGGGTGAGGTCTGTAAGGATAGAGTAGGTGTGTAAGTAGTTGGACAAATGAGACTGAAAGGAGGATTGATGGTGTGTGTATGATGTAGGGAAATTGGGTATATAGGTATAAATGAACGTAAATCGGTGAATTTGAGTTTTGGGAGGTGGTTTGTCTTTACCCTTAGAATATGATTTCCAAGGTAAGAAGGTAAGAATTTAGGTAGTTGGTTTTCTTAATTTATGTTTGTATTGTTGAGAAATAGGTGATGTGTGTTGTTTGTTTTAGTTCGTTAATAAGTGTAGGGCTTTTAGTTAAGGCAGTTAGGTTATGATGTATGTTGTTTTGTTTTATGGTTTGGTATGTAAGTACTATGATGATGATGAGATCGTACAGTTGGTTAATACCACGACTATATGGTTGTATGTACTAAGAAATCTTGATCTGAATAGTAAAAAAGAAAAAAAAAAAAAAAAAGGAAAAAAAAAAAAAAAAAAACTATTAATAAACACTTCTCGGCCTTTTGGCTAAGATCAAGTGTAGTATCTGTTCTTATCAGTTTCCAGAGGAGGCGATGTTGTACCGACCAATAGTGGGAAGGGCACATGCAAATCCGATGGTGTAATTGGACCTGGACAGACGGTTGAGGGAAAGTCATCACCTGTT